>NC_090355.1:33081875-33126564 GCF_035084215.1 Heptranchias perlo
GATACAGAGGGAGGGAGAGAGAGAGAGGGATACGGAGGGAGGGAGAGAGAGGGATACGGAGGGAGAGTGAGAGGGATACGGAGGGAGAGAGAGAGGGAGAGGGATACGGAGGGAGAGAGTGAGGGAGAGGGATACGGAGGGAGAGAGAGAGAGGGATACGGAGGGGGAGAGAGAGAGAGAGAGAGATACGGAGGGAGGGGGGGAGAGAGAGAGAGAGAGAGAGAGAGATACGGAGGGAGGGAGGGAGGGAGAGAGAGGGATACGGAGGGAGGGAGAGAGAGAGAGGGATACGGAGGGAGGGAGAGAGAGAGGGATACGGAGGGAGGGAGAGAGAGAGAGGGATACGGAGGGAGGGAGAGAGAGAGAGGGATACGGAGGGAGGGAGAGAGAGAGGGATACGGAGGGAGGGAGAGAGAGAGGGATACGGAGGGAGGGAGAGAGAGAGGGATACGGAGGGAGGGAGAGAGAGAGAGGGATACGGAGGGAGGGAGAGAGAGAGAGGGATACGGAGGGAGGGAGAGAGAGAGAGGGATACGGAGGGAGGGAGAGAGAGAGAGGGATACGGAGGGAGGGAGAGAGAGAGAGGGATACGGAGGGAGGGAGAGAGAGAGAGGGATACGGAGGGAGGGAGAGAGAGAGAGGGATACGGAGGGAGGGAGAGAGAGAGAGGGATACGGAGGGAGGGAGAGAGAGAGAGGGATACGGAGGGAGGGAGAGAGAGAGAGGGATACGGAGGGAGGGAGAGAGAGAGAGGGATACGGAGGGAGGGAGAGAGAGAGAGGGATACGGAGGGAGGGAGAGAGAGAGAGGGATACGGAGGGAGGGAGAGATAGGGATACGGACAGAGGGAGGGAGAGAGAGAGAGGGATACGGAGGGAGGGAGAGAGAGAGAGGGATACGGAGGGAGGGAGAGAGAGGGATACGGACGGACGGAGGGAGGGAGAGAGAGAGAGGGATACGGAGGGAGGGAGAGAGAGAGAGGGATACGGAGGGAGGGAGAGAGAGAGGGATACGGAGGGAGGGAGAGAGAGAGAGGGATACGGAGGGAGGGAGAGAGAGAGAGGGATACGGAGGGAGGGAGAGAGAGAGGGATACGGAGGGAGGGAGAGAGAGAGGGATACGGAGGGAGGGAGAGAGAGAGGGATACGGAGGGAGGGAGAGAGAGAGGGATACGGAGGGAGGGAGAGAGAGAGGGATACGGAGGGATGGAGAGAGAGAGGGATACGGACGGAGGGAGAGAGAGAGGGATACGGAGGGAGAGAGAGAGGGATACGGAGGGAGGGAGGGAGAGAGAGGGATACGGAGGGAGGGAGGGATACGGAGGGAGGGATACGGAGGGAGGGATACGGAGGGAGGGATACGGAGGGAGGGATACGGAGGGAGGGAGAGGGATACAGAGGGAGGGAGGGAGGGAGAGGGATACAGAGGGAGGGAGATAGATAGAGAGGGATACAGAGGGAGAGAGAGAGAGAGAGAGGGATAGAGAGAGGCAGGGAGGGAGGCAGGGAGGGAGGCAGGGAGGGAGGGAGGGAGGGAGGGAGGGAGAGAGAGGGATATAGGGACACAGGGGGAGAGACACAGGGGGATATGAACTACAGGCAGGCAGACAGACAGACATACCCAAACCCCAGACCCAGGGCAGAATCCTTCCAATGCAACCCCACTAACTTATTGGGGGCTGTCTCGTGACCACTTTCATGCAGATTGAATGAAGCAGTTCTGAAAATAACAATACTGGGGATACCGCTCCATGAGAACCTTTTGCCAGGGAGTTGACTATATTTTTAATTAAAATACAAAACTTGAGGTGGGAGGGAATTGAGGTAAAGAGTAAAGTTGGCAGAGTCTCTGAGCATCTACCCAGAATTGTGGCGCGGACTGTAATCCTGTCCGATGTGTTCTTTTACAGGATTTGTTTTTATTTGAAGGAGTTGGGTCGTCTTGCTTTGACTCTCCATGTTTGTGTGATGTGTCTTAACATCTTGCTCTTTCCCCCCCCCCCCCCCCCGATTGGGGTGGGCTCTAAGGGGCGAATGACAATTTAATTCTTCTACTCCCCCACAGGTACAAAATGAACGTGTTGTCAATTGAGGGTCCACAAACAGCCTCTTTCCTGTAATCATTGGGCCCTGCATGTTTTGATGGGATAAAATATTGTATAATCTTGTGCCATGTATTAATAACAGCAGCGGTAGTGTAGAGGTGGGGTGGGGGGAATGAATAGAGGGAGGGGTGGGAGTTGAAGAGCAGCGGTTGGAATAGATCATTGTTGGTGCTACAGACGGCTTGTGCCTTATTCAGATGTGCCAATTAGTGGTAGGATATCGGTTTATATCTGAAGCTCTCTGCCTGTGTCGAGCTCCAGCCGAGGCTCTGTAACCCGACTGCACACATTCAAGCCGCGCATATTGAGTCCCGTGTACTGCCACAGATCCTGGGCGTGCTGCTGCGTAATGTGAAAGAGGGGCCGGTCCGAGGGGATCTCGAGGTAGAAACCCACCGAGTAATTGGTCGGTGATGAATTCCAAGGAAATGGCTCGTCAGCCGTGGCTCAGTGGGCAGCTCTCTCGCCTCTGAGTCAGCGGGTCGTGGGTTCAAACCCCACTCCAGAGACACGAGCACAAAATCCAGGCTGACACTCCCGGTGCGGTACTGAGGGAGTGCTGCACTGTCGGAGATGCCGTCGTTTGGATGAGACGTTAAACCGAGGCCCCGTCTGCCCCCCCCCCCGGGTGGACGTAAAAGATCCGACAGCCACTGTTTTGAAGAAGAGGGAGGGGAGTTCTCCCCGGTGTCCTGGGGCCAATATTTATCCCTCAACCAACGTCACTCAAAAAAACAGATTATCTGGTTTCTATAAAATTGCTGTTTGTGGGATCTTGCTGTGCACAAATTGGCCACTGCGTTTCCTACATTACAACAGTGACTACACTTCAAAAGTACTTAATTATCTGTGAAGTGCTTTGGTCCAACCTGAGGTGGTGAAAGGCACGATATAAATGCAAGTCTTTCTGTGTGGCCCATAATCTGGAATGAGGATTCCCTTCCCAGTAGGAACGAGCCTTGTTTCGATCCAAGTATCGACCTGGATATCACATGTCACTTCGACAATCCTGCCCAACAGCTGGATGGTGCTAATGCAGCTGTGTAAATCTGAAGTAAGTCCCGTGTAAAATCTTAACCCTACCTCCTCTTTCCTTCCCTTCCCCCCCCCACCACCGGCTTAGCACCTTCGGGAGAGAACCATGGGAGGGGAAAGCCAAGCCGGATCGTCAATCGCTCGCTGACTCTAAATGTTCCCCTCTGTTGGAAATGGCTGTGTTTCGTTCTGGGAGACGTCACCCAGCCATTGGGGGATTTCTGGTTCCGTCATAGTTGCTGGGTCAAAATCCTGAAACTGTCAACCTTTTTTTTAAAAAAAAAAATTCATTCTCAGGATGTGGGCATCGCTGGCAGAGCTGGCATTTATTGCCCATCCCTAGTTGCCCTTGAGAAGGTGATGGTGAACCGCTGCAGTCCGTGTGGTGAAGGGGCTCCCCACAGTGCTGTCGGGTCGGGAGTTCCAGGATTGTGACCCAGTGACGATGAAGGAACGAGCACTGTGGGAGCACCTTCACCACACGGGACTGCAGCGGCTCAATGAGAGGGCGGCTCACCACCATCTCAAGGGGCAACTGGAGGACGGGCAATAAATGCCGGCCTTGCCAGCGACGCCCACGTCCCGAGAATGAATTATAATTCATTCAGTGAAGGAAGATCGCGACAAATCTAAAATTCAGTACCGCCTAACAATACGTGATCTGAGCGGAGAGTTATGGCAGACATCTTCAAACCTTTCTGTGTGGGAAAGATTTTCCCTTTATCCCCCGAACCCTGGATGATGAGCCTCGTCGGTGGAGGGCACTTAACTGGTGGAATCCTGCCCTTAGCTGACTGACCTGGGTATCTGGTCTGTGGGGTGTATGTGGCCCAGGGACCCCTGGGTATCTGGTCAGTGGGGTATATGTGGCCCAGGGACCCTGGGTATCTGGTCTGTGGGGTGTATGTGGCCCAGGGACCCTGGGTATCTGGTCTGTGGGGTATATGTGGCCCAGGGACCCTGGGTATCTGGTCTGTGGGGTGTATGTGGCCCAGGGACCCTGGGTATCTGGTCAGTGGGGTATATGTAGCCCAGGGACCCTGGGTATCTGGTCTGTGGGGTATATGTAGCCCAGGGACCCTGGGTATCTGGTCTGTGGGGTATATGTGGCCCAGGGACCCTGGGTATCGGGTCTGTGGGGTGTATGTGGCCCAGGGACCCTGGGTATCTGGTCTGTGGGGTGTATGTGGCCCAGGGACCCTGGGTATCTGGTCAGTGGGGTATATGTAGCCCAGGGACCCTGGGTATCTGGTCTGTGGGGTATATGTGGCCCAGGGACCCTGGGTATCGGGTCTGTGGGGTGTATGTGGCCCAGGGACCCTGGGTATCTGGTCTGTGGGGTGTATGTGGCCCAGGGACCCTGGGTATCTGGTCAGTGGGGTGTATGTAGCCCAGGGACCCTGGGTATCTGGTCTGTGGGGTGTATGTGGCCCAGGGACCCTGGGTATCTGGTCAGTGGGGTGTATGTAGCCCAGGGACCCTGGGTATCTGGTCTGTGGGGTGTATGTGGCCCAGGGACCCTGGGTATCTGGTCAGTGGGGTGTATGTAGCCCAGGGACCCTGGGTATCTGGTCTGTGGGGTGTATGTGGCCCAGGGACCCTGGGTATCTGGTCAGTGGGGTGTATGTAGCCCAGGGACCCTGGGTATCTGGTCTGTGGGGTGTATGTGGCCCAGGGACCCTGGGTATCTGGTCAGTGGGGTGTATGTGGCCCAGGGACCCTGGGTATCTGGTCTGTGGGGTATATGTGGCCCAGGGACCCTGGGTATCTGGTCAGTGGGGTGTATGTAGCCCAGGGACCCTGGGTATCTGGTCTGTGGGGTGTATGTGGCCCAGGGACCCTGGGTATCTGGTCAGTGGGGTGTATGTGGCCCAGGGACCCTGGGTATCTGGTCTGTGGGGTATATGTGGCCCAGGGACCCTGGGTATCTGGTCTATAAGTTCTGCAGCTCTTCTATTTTTGATTGTTCTTACTTGCTGCTTTCTCCTGTGTAAATTTAGTAGGCCGGGGGGCTCTGGTGAGGTCTGTTCCTGGCACTGCTCCTTCACTGGGGAATCAGTCCCAAATATGAACGTACTTAGTATCAGCAGCTTGACGTACTCCTGGTGAACGAGCCCTGTGCTTTGCTAACCCCATTTTATAGTTTAATTAATCCCACAAATTACAAAATGTGCTGTTGTAATCTTTGGGTGCAGAGCCCTGTTCTCTTCCTCTTTTTTTGCTTTTTAAAAATCCTGTTTCCCCCCCCCCCCCCTTGAGTATTTGACAGGGAGGAGGTGAGTGAGAGATGACTGTATGTTTGTAATCCAATCTCCCGCTGAGCTCTGCACCAAACGAGCAGCATCCCAGAAAGCCAAGAACAGGTGCTTCTGTTACACTTATTCTTGCTCTTCAGTTTTCAAGAGGCTGCAACACTGGAGATCTCCAGAGATGTGTTTTTTTTTAAAAAGTATTGGGAGGAGCAGGAATCTTAATCTACCAGGTTTTACTTAACTTGGCATTTAAGCAGTGCCTTCCACAACCTCAGGACGTCCCAAAGCACTTTACAGCCATTGAAGTACTTTTGCAGTGTAGTCGCTGTTGTTATCGTAGTAGGTACAGCACAGAAGGAGGCCATTCAGCCCATCCTGCCTGTGCCGGCTCTTTGAAAGAGCTATCCAATTAGTCCCATTCCCCTGCTCTTTCCCAATGGTTCTGTAAATTTTTTCCCTTCAAGTATTTATCTAATTCCCTTTTGAAAGTTGCTATTGAATCTGCTTCCACCGCCCTTTCAGACAGTGCATTCCAGATCACAACAACTCACTGCATAAATAAAATGTTTCCTCGTGTTGCCTCTGGCTCTTTTGCCGATCACCTTAATGTAGGAAACGCGGCAGCCAATTTGTGCCCAGCAAGATCCCACAAACAGCAATGAGATAAATGACCAAATAATCTGTTTGTGCTGTTGGTTGAGGGATAAATATTGGCACCAGGGAGAACGCTCCTGCTCTTCTTCGAATAGTGGCCATGGGATCTTTTGCGTCCACCTGAGGGCAAACAGGGCCTCTGTTTAACGTCTCATCCAAAAGACGGCACCTCTGACAGTGCAGCACTCCCTCAGCACTGCACTGGGAATGTCAGCCTGGATTTTGTGCTCAAGTCTCTGGGATGGGACTCGAACCCACGACTTTCTGACTCAGAGGTGAGAGTGCTGCCTACTGAGCCACAGCTGACACCGAAGGAGGCTATCACTCTTTTACAAATGGTGATTAAATTGTAACGGGCCACCTGCAAATCCACTAATGAAGGACTGTTAATAACAACATTTTTTTTAAAGAGCTACATTATCTGCAAGACTATATTATCCAAACTGGTGAGATAAAATATATATTAGCTTGTCTGTGTTACGTTTTAAAGTATCACTTTTTTCAATAAAAAGAGAGGGGAAGCCCTATTGTAATGTAGGGAAACGCGGCAGCCAATTTGCGCACAGCAAGATCCCACAAACAGCAATGTGATAATGACCTGATAATCTGTGTTTTATTGATGTTGGTTGAGGGATAAATATTGGCCAGGACACTGGGGAGAATTCCGCTGCTCCTCTTCGAAATAGTGGCCGTGGGATCTGTTATGCCCACCTGAGAGGGCAGATGGGGCCTCGGTTTAAGGTCTCATCTGAAAGACGGCACCTCCGACAGTGCAGCACTCCCTCAGTACCGGCACTGGGAGTGTCTGCCTAGATTACATGCTTAAGTCTCCGAAGTGGGAATTAAATCCATGACGTTCTGCCTCAGAAGCGAGAATGCTACCCACTGAGCCACATTGTGCAGTAAACGGTATAGTACTCTCGTCCTTAAATGGTGTATCCTACTGCTTGGATCACCACTGATGGTGGTTAGGGCTGAGTCCCGTTTTAGAGAGTTGCAGGAGGCCGGGTGGCATAAAGAACTCTGGGCGTAGGGTGCACCAGACCTGCTGCTGTTCAGCTATAAAATATCCAGCGGGAAATCTGTGACCAACTGGAACTTGTTCTAATGAGTGTTGCTCAATGGCTGACAACACACAGCAGGTCCTAGTGTCCTCCCATGAGCCTTGGGTGTCCTCCCAGGAGCCTCTGCTGGCCTCTCTCCTGAGGGGTGAATAGTAAACAAAATAACTTGTTTTTATTTTCTGATCAGCAAGTTCTAACTTGTTGCACCTTGTGCCTAGCTCCCTGCTGCCTGCTCCCTGCTCCAAGTGTCGGGCTGGGGGGTTACGAGCAATGGAATGAGATGTTAAGCAATTCCATCTTGGTTCCACTTCCCAAATTTGAGTCTCGTTTCAGCATCAAGTATTTCCAGGTCATGGGTTTGACACAGAGGTAAACATCTGCCGACACAACTCTGGGGAACGCGCCAGTGCGACCCTCCCCCTCCATCTCGGCCTGTCTTGAGTGAGTGAGCCTGTTAAACTCCGCGCTAAATAGCAGGCAGCTGCGTGCACCAGGAACGCTGATGGAGACTGGAGGAAGATCAAATCCAGAATTGAGGTGAAAGGGCCTTTCATCACCCACTCCCCCTGCCCCCACTCCACCTCTGCACGCTCCCACCCCCACCCCCCCCCCCTCGCGGAGTGACGGTGCCCGCTCGCTATCATCCTCTCCCTATCTGCATCAGGATTGGGCCCTGGGAAGTGGCCTGTGCTTTTTGTCCGAGTGCATTAAAGACAAATTAATTAACAAATCTGTCCAGTCGCCTGTTCTAACGGATTGCACTACTGTGTTTACATCGGCAGGTCTGGCTTGTGTCTCCTGAACCTAGCCAGAGGCTTTATTCCCCATTCTGCTCTGTAATTTAATGGCTCAGTGAATAAATATTGAGATGTGACAGTTTTTAAAACACGCTGTTTGTCAGAAAGTCAGTTTTGTAATTATCTAGAATGAGTCTTGGTGCCAGATATCCATCAGTCATTCTCCAGAGCCAAGCCACCAGTTACGCTGTTCCTTCCTGTCACAAACGGCTGAGTTTAGTTCTGGGACAGCCAGTCATTAGGGAACTTCGAATTCCTTCATGTCACTGGGTCGAAATTCTGGAACTGCCCACCTTTTTGATTTTCGCTCTTAGGATGTGGGCGTCGCTGGCGAGGCTGGCATCTATTGCCCATCTCTAATTGCCCCTTGAGAAGGTGGTGGTGAGCCGCCTTCTTGAACCGCTGCAGTCCGTGTGGTGACGGTTCTCCCACAGTGCTGTTAGGAAGGGAGTTCCAGGATTTTGACCCAGCGACGATGAAGGAACGAGCACCTTCGCTGCACAGGACTGCAGCGGTTCAATGAGAAGGGCATCAGTCACAGTGTCCATGTAGCACTTGCACCAATAAAGAGCGGAAAACCATAGGGAGATGGGCAAGGACGTTTTAGCTTGGGATTATTCAGTGACGTACAGTGTTGTGTACATGGTACTGTGATGATACCAGCGATTATTTACAGTCTGCTGGCTCCTCACATGTGACTCTGATTTAAGGGGACTGGAACTGTTGTGCTTTTTTTTTAGTTCTAACCTGCCCTTAAATTGCATTTCATGGTAATTCAAGGGACAGAACTCATAGCAGAACTGCGAGGTTATAACTATCAGGAAAGACTGAACGGGCTGGGGCTCTTTTCTCTAGAAAAGAGAAGGCTGAGGGGTGACCTGATAGAGGTCTTTAAGATAATGAAAGGGTTCAGTAGGGTAGATGATGAGAAAATGTTTCCACTTGTGGGGGAGACCAGAACGAGGGGTCTTAAATATAAGAGAGTCACTAATAAATCCAATAGGGAATTCAGGAGAAACTTCTTCACCCGGAGAGTGGTGAGAATGTGGAACTCACTCCACATGGAGTGGTTGAGGTGATTAGCATCGATGCATTTAAAGGGAAGCTAAAACACATGAGGGAGAAAGGAATAGAAGGATATGCTGACGGGGTTCGATGAAGCAGGGAGGGAGGAGGCTCAGACCAGTTGTCTATGAATCTTCCAGATTTACTTCTCTTTTTGGCCCTGTTTTTTTTTCTCTCCCAGGAGATTTCTTGGCCGGGGGTTGGAGGGGTCGCGGGTCGGGGAAGAGGTCGGACGTGTCTAGTTATGATGCTCCAGGCATCGTGAATGACGGGCAGGCTTGATGGACCAGCTGGACTTTTCCTGCCCTTCATTTTCGGATATTGGTTTGTAAATTTCTTCTTATCTGATGGGTCTGTAAATTTGTGGTTCTGAACTGTGAGCAACAATGATGCGAAAGGAGCATTTAAACTGATAAATGTGTTGCCCACGATGTGATATTTGGGTTCGCGTACTCTCAATCTGTGACACCACCGCCTTGGCTCAGTTGCTGGTACTCGCCTCTTGAGTGGAAAGACATGAGCACCTCATGGAGGCTCGAGGTGCAGCGCAGTACTGAGGGAGTGCTGCACTGCTGGGGGTGCCATTCTTTTGTCCGCGGCCTTGTCTACCTGATGAAAATCCCAGCATCCTGGTCAGCGTTCCTCCTCCCTCATCCAACACCCATCGACTGACTGACTGTGCAGCTTCTGGGATCTCACTGTGTACAAGTCGGCTCTTGTGTTTCCCATTAATCACTGCACTTCAATGTAACTTCTTGCCTGTTGACCACTTTGGGTTGGTTCTGAGAGATGTGATGAGGTTGTTTATCAATTTGCTTCCCTCTGCATCCCCTCCACATCCTCTCTCCCCCCTCCCCCGCCCCCCCCACCTCATGAGTTTTTAAGCTGAGTGAGGACACAACGGAAGCTTTTGAAATTCATCTTGAGCTGATGAGGTGATGTTGCTTATAAATATATATATAAAACAAAACACATACACCGCACCGAATGACAGCTGCTTGAAAGGAATCATTATGCTAATCTTGTTTTTTTGCATGGAACAATGGCCTCTGTACTGTGCCTGCCTGGTAGCGAAGGATGAGTCACCATATTGATTTAGCCGACTGGGTAACCCTGGTAACGCACATTTTAAAGATGGCAGCCATGCTAATGGATCACTAACCATAGATGAATGATATGGAGCACCGACGACCTGATCTATGGGGCTCGAGCTGACTCGTGGCTTTGAATGTGACCAGCACTCTTGTGAAGTCCACCTTTATCATAGCCGGCCGGCCGCTGTTACTCATTCAGTGGCTGGTCCCTGCTGGTGGGTGACTGGGTTTTTTTTTTCCTTAAAAGACTGCCGGGTATTATTACAAAACTCTGCTTTGAACCTTTTAATTATCACAGTTAGAACCTTGACAGAAGTGCGATGTACAAAGGAGTTTTCGCTGGGAATGCAGTTAAAGTGCTTTCATATCTGGTGTTCAGCACTTGTATAGACACATTTAAGGGGGAAGCTAGATAATTACATGAGGGAGAAAGGAATGGAAGGATATGCTGATAGGTTGAGAGGAAGCTCATGTGGAGCATAAACCCTGGCATGGACCTGTTGGACCCAACGGCCTGTTTCTGTGCTGTAAATTCTGTGCAACTTGTACCATTGCATTTAAACGTTTACCATCTGCAAAAATAAAAAGACCATGAATCTAGGACCTGGTACCAGGGTAAGCTCACCAGAGCAATAGCACTGCAGCTATGGGCCCAACTTCTATGAAGTTTGAGAGTGGGTCTCTCTCTGTCTCTCCATGTGTGTTCCCCTCATGTCCTCCATTCCTTTCGGATTAGGAATGCAGACGGGCGAGGGGCTTGGATCTCATTGTTCTGTACTATGGCGGCTGTTTGAATATCACTGGTTTGGAAACAAAGTTCTTGCAATCCCATTACGTAGAATTTACAGCACATAAACAGGCCATTCGGCCCAACCGGTCCATGCCAGGGTTTATGCTCCATGTGTGCCTCCTCTATCTACTTAGAAATTATTATCTAACAGGTATTTATTTTTAGGGCGGGCGGGCTCCCTCTCTCAAGGTATTGTGTGTACTCACTGAAGGTAAGCAGCCTGCCTATAGACAGTGTCCAGTGCTGCTCTTGCATTGGAAGGTATACAAGAGCCCCCCCACTCTCCTCCATTCAAAATATAATTAGTTTTGAGGATAATATGACTGAAGTGTGAGCTGTGGCTCAGTGGGCAGCACTCTCGACTCTGATTCAGAAAGTCGTGGATTCACATCCCACTCCAGAGACCTGAGCACAAAATCTAGGCTGAGACTTTAAACCGAGGCCCCGTCTGCCCTCTCAGGTGGATGTGAAAGATCCCATGGCCACTATTCTGAAGAAGAGCAGGGGTCTTCTCCCCGGTGTCCTGGGCCAATATTTATCTCTCAACCAAGCAACTACACTTCAAAAGTACTTTGGCTGTAAAGTGCTTTGGGATGTCCTGAGGTTGTGAAAGGCGCTATAGAAATCCTAGTCTTTTTCTTTTTGAGTCCATTTTCAGTTTGTGTAATTAAACCGACTAATGCACCATCAACATCCTGGGGGTCACCATTGACCAGAAACTTAACTGGACCAGCCATATAAATACTGTGGCTACAAGAGCAGGTCAGAGGCTGGGTATTCTGCAGCGAGTGACTCACCTCCTGACTCCCCAAAGCCTTTCCACCATCTACAAGGCACAAGTCAGGAGTGTGATGGAATACTCTCCACTTGCCTGGATGAGTGCAGCTCCAACAACACTCGAAGCTCTACACCATCCAGGACAAAGCAACCCGTTTGATTGGCACCCCATCCACCACCCTAAACATTCACTCCCTTCACTAACGGCGCACTGTGGCTGCAGTGTGTACCATCCACAGGATGCACTGCAGCAACTTGCCAAGGCTTCTTCGACAGCACCTCCCAAACCCGCGACCTCTACCACCTAGAAGGACAAGAGCAGCAGCACATGGGAACAACACCACCTGCACGTTCCCCTCCAAGTCACACACCATCCCGACTTGGAAATATATTGCCATTCCTTCATCGTCGCTGGGTCAAAATCCTGGAACTCCCTTCCTAACAGCACTGTGGGAGAACCTTCACCACACGGACTGCAGCGGTTCAAGAAGGGGGCTCACCACCACCTTCTCCAGGGCAATTAGGGATGGGCAATAAATGCTGGCCTCGCCAGCGATGCCCACATCCCATGAACGAATATATTAAAAAAAATGTAAAGTTTGTGAAGGAGAATCAACTTCTATAACTGAACTTTCTATAGGTCCTGCCAAAATAAATGCTTGAAACAATATGTGCTCAAAATATCAAACCAGTCTCTCTATTGGGTGTATGGATTTAGGTGAAGTAGATCAAATAACAGTAATAAATCTAAAGATATATGTTGTCGGTTGCCTGGAGTTACTGTTACTGGACTCTACTGATCCATCTCATCTCTTCCAGTCCATTGTCCAAGACTATTGCATCTTACTGTTCCACGTGCTGTAGATGCTGTGAGCCAGCTGATCGGGTGTGTGGATTTAGACCTGCTACAATTGAAATGTTTAATGCTGCCCCTCGGTGTATGCTCCAGCATTTTCTGTTCTTCTTTCAGATTTCCAGCATCCACAGTATTTTGCTTTTGATGTAGAGAGAAACTGTTCCCATTGGCGGAAGGGTCAAGAACCAGAGGACATAGATTTAAGGTGATTGGTTCTTTTGCCAAAGGTGACATGAGGAAAAACTTTTTTACACAGCGAGTGGTTAGGATCTGGAATGCACTGCCTGAGGGGGTGGTGGAGGCAGATTCAATCATGGCCTTCAAAAGGGAACTGGATAAGTACTTGAAGGAAAAAAATTTGCAGGGCTACGGGGATAGGGCGGGGGAGTGGGACTAGCTGGATTGCTCTTGCATAGAGCTGGCACGGACTCGATGGGCTGAATGGCCTCCTGTGCTCTAGTTTCTCTGTGAGAATGGAATGAAACTCATTTCTTTCCCGCACCATCTCGTGTTTTGTGCTGAAACTTGGCGTTTCTGATGCCAACAAAGAACTTTTTTCAATTACTTTAATGAGTAATCAGTAAATGCCATCTGCAAGTGCAAAATTAAATTGCACCGCAGTGAGATGATTTATGACTTGTATAGGAATGTTGAGTTTGTAAGTGCGGAGTTGTGTGATCTGGGGGTCCCAGGGTATTTGAATGACTGTGGGTTGGCACTGCGCAAAGGAGGAGTGAAAGCTTTTAAGCCTAGAAAACTTGGATCAGTTTAACCTGGCACTGAATATAGCATGTTGTAAATGTCCAGTAAATCACCATCTGTCCAGAGCTGCTTCTTTGAGCTTCCAAGCAGGACCTGGTCAAAACAGCCTCCACGACAGAACTTTTGGATTTATAATTTGAGCCTTCCTTTAACGTCTAAACCTTTCTGCAGCATTGCATTGCCTGCGTGGAGCTTTGATTTTAATATTCTGTCGCTGAATTGAATTTCTTCTTCGGGCTATGGGGAAAGAGCAGGGGAATGAGACTAATTGGATAGCTCTTTCGAAGAGCCGGCACAGGCACAATGGGCCGAATGGCCTTCTCCTGTGCTGTACCTACTATGATGCATATTGATTTTTATCTGAGTGCTGTGGTTATGGTTTGGGTTTGAAGTAAGCTTTTTTTTTAAACAGACTTTATTATTCCTTAACATATATGATTTTAGCTTTTTGAAGTACATCAAACACTTTTTCCAATGGAGATAAACAACCATGTGTGTAGAACTTGCTCTCTTGGGTATTGAGCTGAAATCTGAATATTGTCTTGTGAAATGTGAAAAATAACAAAAATTGATTTTTTTGAGTGTTCCTTCTCCTGGGCTCTCCCCTTCTGTACATCTCCTTCATTACAGGCCTGTATGACTACCAGGTCCCCCGTTTGTGTTAAGTTTAATTCAAGTATTTCACAATGCATTGCTTGGAATGGTATATAATTTACAAAAAACAATTGTCAGAACACACTCGCTAAAATGTGCTTTTAAAATAGTACAAGGAGGCTCCTTACACACTCGCCAGCTTGGGCTGGGTGTGAGAAACTGTAATGTGATGGTACACTCCCATCTGGTTAATCAGGTGACAGCCCAGCTTGTCAATTATTAAGAGCTCCCTGCTCTGGGGTTAAAATGTCTGGAGCCAGCCAGCGTTCATTGTTTGTTTGCAAAAACCGTCATGAGATTGTCTCACAATGATTTTAAATATTGGTGTGTTCATTGTATAATGTCATCTTGACATATACATAGAGGTTGCCAACCCCTCCAGGATTGGCCTGGAGTCTCCAGGAATTGAAGATTAATCTCCAGGACACAGCTGCGAGCAAAAACCCAGGGAGAAAAATCATCGGGACCATAAAAAATTGTTGTTTTCATTTTTCTTTGAACAGTTTTGTTTATTAGTTATAAAAATGTTAGAGTTGGGAATAAAGGCTGTTTGACTGACAGCCAAGAATCATCCAAATGGGTTATGAAAAGTCTATTCACTTTTCAATTGGCTGTGGGAAGGCGGGGCCTCACGAAGATGGACATGTTGGACGACCAATGGCAGGAGAGTGGGGGGGTGTCATGTGATGAAACCTCCAGGAATACACCCAACCGGAGTTGGGAACCCATATATGTACTACATCCTTTCTGCCTCCTCTTGCACACTTTGCCAAATGGCTCTTTTTTTTGAGACCATGAATGGATTGGCCGTGGTATTTGTTGCTCAGATTGGGTAGGTTTGGCATCGAAGGCAGACACTTATCTCTTCAATATAACTTGGAGTCTCCCTTCACTGAGCAGTGCCCAGATCTACAGTACAGGCGGTGTTGTGTCTTTTGATATGGCTGATCGAGTGACAGGAGGTAACTGAGAAATTACATTTATATAAAAAAAAACAGAAGCAAACTGGAATGCTGCAAGTAAATCAACTGCAGCTCTGTCCCAAATCCAGACTGAGAACTGTTGCTTTTGAGTCTGAAATCCACCTTAGTGAATATGAAACATTATGAAAACCATAAATAATTTTAGTTTTCAGAGTGAATTTTTTTTTTAAAAACCTGAGGACAGGGCTATTTAATGGTAACCATGGAAATGCTGTTCAGTTGGGTTTTTACTCGAATGGTATGGGAGGGAGCTAGATGTGTGTGTGGCTTTTTACAAACAAATTGTGGGTTTCTCTAAACGAAAACCAATTGGGTCTTAAGAATATTTGGCAACAAATGACAAGAAATCCAAGTGCCAGGTACCCTCTGGTACCTTTGGCCTCTCGCGCATCCCCGATTTCCATCGCTCCACCATTAGCGGCCATGCCTTCAGCTGCCTAGGCCCTAAGCTCTGGAACTCCCTCCCTAAACCTCTCCGCCTCTCTACCTCTCTCTCTCCTCCCTTAAGAAGCTCCTTAAAACCTACCTCTTTGACCAAGCCTTTGTTCTTCTGTCCTAATATCTCTTTTTGTGTGGCTCGGTGTCAAATTTTATTTGATAATTGCTCCTGCAAAGCGCCTTGGGACATTTTACTCCATTAAAAGCACTACATAAATGCAAATTGTTGTTGTTGTAGATTGGCTATTCTACATTGGACAATATTGGTAGACCATTGGACTGTGGAGAAGAGAATTAACACTGTGACCGTCAAATGTCCTAGTGTTACAAGGAAAGGGTTTCTGCTCTTGACTGAATACCATATGGCAGATCCATGTGCCCTGGGCACCTGGATCTTTCAAAGTTCTTGGGTGGACGGTACAATTGAAGACCTGCACTGGGCTGAGTTTTAACCCTTGTTCTTCTCCGCTCTCGATAGGTTGGCAAGACCAGGTAACTGCTCCCTGGCAGCTCCCAATTCTGCTTTTAGAATTTCCTAGAGCAGGGAGTGTGAGAGTGGCCCAAGATTTTCCTTCCTTCCCCCTTCCCCCCCCCCCCCTCCCCCCCCCCCCCCCCCCCCGGCCCTTTACCCCACCAACTTACTCCCGGTGGGTAAATGTGGAGACTTTTGCCAGGTATGGAGGGTCAGTGTTAAACTGCAATCCACATACAACAGAAATGAAGATGACAACTAATCATCTTGGGCAGAGAAGGTCACATTTCAAGATCAATGCCAGAATTGTTGGCATTTAGCAGCAGCACAATAATACAGCTCACTCCTGAACTAATGCCTTGTGACAGATAGCAGTAGGCTAGCAGTCTGACTCAGCAGGCATTAGGTTAAAAGGTATATTCTCTCCCTTATTTTATGCTGAAAACTTCATGGGATATAGTAGGAGGCGTTCTGTCTCTGTCTGTGTGTGTGTGTGTGTGTGTGTGTGTGTGTCTGTCTGTGTGTGTGTGTGTGTGTGTGTGTGTGTGGAATTGGGTGTACAAATTTCAAAATTTGAGGACGATACCAAATTTGGAGTTGTAGTTAATACAAAGTAAGAATGTGACAAAATACAGGAAGACATTAATAAACTTGCAGAATGGTGTGTAATTGGCAAATGAATTTCAATATAGATAAGTGTGAGATGGTGCGTTTTGGTAGAAGGAATAAGGAGGCCACATACTGCTTGAATAATTGTCTAAATGGGGTAGAGGCGCAAAGGGATCTAGGGGTACAGATACACAAATTACAAAGGCGATTTTAAACAATGCAAACCAAGCACTGGGGTTCATTTCTAGAGGAATAGAATTGAAAAGCAGAGAAGTTATGTTAAACTTGTATAGAACCTTGGTTAGACCACACTCGGAGTGCTGTGCACAGTTCTGGTCTCCATATTATAGAAAGGATATAGAGGCTTTGGAGAGGGTGCAAAAAAGATTCACCAGTATGATACCAGAACTGAGAGGATATCCTTATCAGGAAAGGCTGAACAGCCTAGGGCTCTTTTCTCCAGAAAAGAGAAGTGGGGGGGGTTTGACCTGATAGTTTTTAAGATAATGAAAAGGTTTGATAAAGTAGACGATGAGAAAATGTTTTCACTTTGGGGTGGGGTCCAAAACTAGGGGTCATAACCATAAAGTCACTAATAAATCCAGGAGAAACCTCTTTACCCAGAACGTTAAGAATGTGAAACGTGCTACCACAAGGAGTAGTTGAGGCGAATAACATAGATACATTTAAGGGGAAGCTAGATAAACACGAAGGAGAAAGATAGAGAAGGAGATGCTGATAGGGTGAGATAAAATGGGTGCGAGGAGGCTCGCGTGGAGCATCGACACCGGCATAGACCAGTTGGGCTGAATGGCCTGTTTCTGTGCTGTAGATTCTATGTATCTTTCTCTATCTGTATCTCTCTCCGTCTGTATCACTGCATCTGTCAACATTTATAATGGGATTCTCTATGTAAACAATTGCCTGTTGTGACGTAGTTGTAGGATACCCACCACCTGTGACACAAGCTGCCCACGTCCTCATCCCACCATTTTGTTTTATCCTGTGTTTTATTTCTTCCCCCTTCTATCTGGGACCCCCTTGCCCATTTATAGTTTTCTGGCTCCCCTACCCCTGCCCGCACCCCAGTCTGAGGCCTAGCTGAATCCCGCCTGCCCTTGTCTGGTGGTATACTAGATGGTCGCAAGCCTCACAGCCCAACCCCCCACTTTTGCATGTCGACCTCAGACCCCTGACCTCTGACGCCTCGGACCTCCCCATAACTTTTAAAGCACAGTAATGTTTACGAGCTCTTAAATATATTATGGTCTGAAATGTTTAGAAAACAAAGTTTTTTTTTTAGTTGGAAAAAATTTGCAGGGCTATGGGGAAAGGACGGGGGAGTGGGACTAGCAGGGTTGCTCTTGCACAGAGCTGGCGCAGTCTCAATGGGCTGAATGGCCTCCTTCCATGCTGTAACCATTCTATGATTCCATGAGCTGATGTGTTAGAGGGATGCAGTGGCGGATTGGGGGAGGGATGCAGCGGTGTAAGGTTTGCACTCTTCTGCATGCCACTAAAGCCAGTCATTAGTCATAAATTGGAGGGGGGGGGAGAAATGTAGGAGGAAATAGCTTCCCCCTCCCCCCATTTTCTGGATCTAACTTTTTAAAACAAAAATGATACCAATAAAACTGGACAGTAGTAATTTTTTATCATGAATATATTATTACAACAACCTGCATTTATATAGCACCTTTAACAGAGTAAAACGTCCCAAGGCGCTTCACAGGAGCGATTATCAAACAAAATTTGACGCCGAGCCACAGGAGATATTAGGACAGGTGACCAAAAGCTTGGTCAAAGAGGTAGGTTTTAATGAGCGTCTTAAAGGAGGGGAGAGGTTTAGGGAGGGAATTCCAGACCTTAGGGCCTAGGCAGCTGAAAGCACTGCCGCCAATGGTGGAGCAATTAAAATTGGGGATGTGCAAGAGGCCAGAATTGGAGGCGTGCAGAGATCTGAGGGTTGTAGGGCTGGAAGAGGTCACAGAGATAGGGAGCGGCGAGGCCATGGAGGGATTTGAAAACAAGGATGAGAATTTTAAAATCGAGGCGATCCCAGACTGGGATCGATGTAGGTCAGCGAGCACAAGGGGGAATGGGTGAACGAGACTTGGTGTGAGTTGGGATACGGGCAGCACGGTTTTGGATGAGCTCAAGTTTATGGAGGCTGGAAGATGGGAGGCCGGCCAGGAGAGCATTGGAATAGTCGAGTCTAGAGGGAACAAAGGCATGGATGAGGGTTTCAGCAGCAGATGGGCCGAGGCAGGGGCGGAGATGGGTGATATTATGGAGGTGGAGGTAGGCAGTCCTGGTGATGGAGTGGATATGTGGTCGGATCATATATATTGAGTCGCTCGGTAGCTTAGCAATTAAACAGTGATCTTCAGACTAATCCGATTGAACGAGTTTCTACCAGCTGGTCTAATACAAGTTTCATACTGAGCCTGTTTCTCAGTGAACGCGATGATTCACAGCTGTCAATGAACTGTGAAAAGAATTTCTTCTCCACCTATCACTTGTGCGGGGCTGTTTGAGGGTCCGTGTGTGTCTGTACGTGGATTGGTTCTCTCATACGGTTTCTCTCCCACGTTCTCCCCCAGTTCACCGAGGAGAAGCTGGGCCAGGCGGAGAAAACGGAGCTGGATGCCCACTTTGAGAACCTCCTGAGTCGTGCCGACAGCACCAAGAACTGGACAGAGAAGATCCTACGGCAGACGGAGGTCCTGCTGCAACCCAACCCAAGTAAGATCAATCGAAGGGGTTTGCTTGCAGCCCGACAATTTTGCTAGATTACTGCTTCCTGTTGGGCAATATTCCGAGTACGTTACAATCTTGTTGGGATCTGGCTGGAGTTGAACCTGACTGGGCAGGAGGTGAAGGGGATCGAAATGTAATTTTTTTTAATATGCCGTTGGTGGTTGTAACGTTTGACTCTGAGCTATAATCTGGTTCGACTCCACAAGCCCATACCTCATCTTTCCCAGTGACTACACTGCAAAAAGTATTTCATTGGCTGCGAAATGCATTGAGACGTCCTGAGGTTCTGAAAATGACGGACAGGAAAAGGCCCGCTGGTCCATCCAGCCTGTCCCGTATGAGTGCGATGCCTCGTGCGCCATAAAAGAGACGCTCCCCACCCACCCACCCACCCGCAGCCATGTAGTCTCCTGGGAGAGGCGAGAAACCAGCGAAAAGCCCAGCCCAATTAGGTTAAAAAAAATCTGGAAAATTCCTCTCTGACCCCATTATGTGATTCAGTAGTGAAAGGTATGATATAAATCCAAGATGGTTTCCCCTTCCTTGATTTCCCCCCCTTTCCCTTGTGTTCAGCCCCGCCCCCGTTCCCTCGAGTAACTGGAAGCCTCCAAGAATTAGTTATTTAACATGTCAACGTTCTCCTGTTCACCCTCGTTCTCAACTCCTCCTGATCCTTTTGGGTTTTAACCGTCTCCCTGCCTAGTCTCTTGTTGCAGTCTTGGAAGAATTTCTTCCATTGTTTTGCCCCTTCAGGTATGTCCCTTTTCAGGTTAGGAACATAGGAACAGGAGTAGGCCATTCAGCCCCTCATGCCTGCTCTGCCATTTGATAAGATCATGGCTGATCTGTGATCTAAATCCATATACCTGCCTTTGGCCCATATCCCTTAATACCTTTGGTTGCCAAAAAGCTATCTATCTCACATTTAAATTTAGCAATTGAGCTAGTATCAATTGCTGTTTGTGGAAGAGAGTTCCAAACTTCTACCACCCTTTATGTGTAGAAATGTTTTCTAATCTCTCTCCTGAAAGGTCTGGCTCTAATTTTTAGACTGTGCCCCCTACTCCGAGAGTCCCCAACCAGCGGAAATAGTTTCTCTCTCTCCATCCTATCTGTTCCCCTTAATATCTTATAAACTTCGATCAGATCACCCCTTAACCTTCGAAACTCTAGAGAATACAACCCCAATTTGTGTAATCTCTCTTCGTAATTTAACCCTTGAAGTCCGGATATCATTCCAGTAAACCTACGCTGCACTCCCTCCAAGGCCAATATGTCCTTCTGAAGGTGCTGTGCCCAGAACTGCTCTCCGTACTCCAGGTGCGGTCTAACCAGGGTTTTGTATAGCTGCAGCATAACTTCTGCCCCCTTGTACTCTAGTCCTCTAGATATAAAGGCCAGCATTCCATTAGCCTTATTGATTATTTTCTGCACCTGTTCATGACACTTCAATGATCTATGTACCTGAACCCCTAAGTCTCTTTGGGCATCCACTGTTTTTAACTTTTTACCATTTAGAAAGTACCCTGTTCTATCCTTTTTTGATCCAAAGTGGATGACCTCACATTTGTCTACATTGAATTCCATTTGCCACAGTTTTGCCCATTCACCTAATCTATCAATATCCCTTTGTAATTTTATGTTTTCATCTACACTGCTTACAATGCCACCAATCTTTGTGTCGTCGGCAAATTTAGATATGAGACTTTCTATGCCTTCATCTAAGTCGTTAATAAATATTGTGAATAATTGAGGCCCCAAGACAGATTCCCTGTGGGACTCCACTAGTCACATCCTGCCAATGTGAGTACCTACCCATTATCCCTACTCTCTGTCGCCTTTCACTCAGCCAACTTCCTAACCAAGTCCGTACTTTTCCCTCGATTCCATGGGCTTCTATCTTAGCTAACAGTCTCTTATGTGAGACTTTATCAAATGCCTTCTGGAAGTCCGTATAAATAACTTCCATTGACATTCCCCTGTCCACTACTTTAGTCACCTCTTCAAAAAATTCAATCAGGTTTGTCAGGCACGACCTACCTTTCACAAATCCATGCTGGCTCTCTCTGATTAACTGAAAATTCTCAGTGTTCTGTCACCCTATCCTTAATTATAGACTCCAGCATTTTCCCCACAACAGATGTTAGGCTAACTGGTCTATAATTCCCTGGTTTCCCTCTCTCTCCTTTCTTTAAAAAGCGGAGTGACATGTACAATTTTCCAATCTAGAGAACTTTGAAAGATTATAGTTAGGGCATCTGCAATGTGCTCACCTACTTCCTTTAAAACCCTGGGATGGAAACCATCTGGTCCTGGGGATTTGTCACTCTTTAGTGCTATTATTTTCTTCATTACTGTTGCTTTACTTATGTTAATTTTATTGAGTCCCTGTCCCCGATTCAATATTAGTTTTCTTGGGATTTCCGGCATGCTATCCTCTTTTTCTACTGTAAATACTGACGCAAAGTAATTATTTAACATGTCCGCCATTTCCCCATTGTCAATGACAATATCCCCACTTTCAGTTTTTAAGGGGCCAACACTGCTCCTGACCACCCTCTTTTTCCTCATCTCACTATAAAAGTTCGTCGTATTGGTTTTGATATCCCTTGCAAGTTTTGTTTTGTAGCTCTTACTATCTGTTTTGTGACCCTTTGTTGATCTTTGTACCTTTCCCATTTGCCAGGATCTGTGCCATTTTTTGCCTTTTTGTATGCCCTTTCCTTATCTCTTATACTGTCCCTTACCTCTTTAGTTGTCCATGGCTGTTTTTTTTTGGCAAGTAGAGTTCTTGCCCCTCGGATATAAACCGGTTCTGTATCACGTTAAATGTTTCATCAGTCGTTTTAACCATTAACCGATTTGCCCAGTTTACTGTGGACAGTCTCTGTCTCATCCCATTGAAGTCGGCCTTACCCAAGTCTAGAATCTTAGCAGCTGACTCACTTTTTTTTCCCTTTCAAACACCAAGTTGAACTCTATCATGTTATGATCGCTATTGGATAGTTCTCTTTTTTTTGAGTTTACCCTACGGTCTCTATTTTAATTTTCCTGTTTATTCATTTGAAAGCTCTTCTGTTTACTTTGTCCCTCCAGCCCTACAACCCGCTGAGATCTCTCCAATTCTGGCCTATTGCACATCCCTGATTTTCCATTGGCGGCCATGCCTTCAGCTGCCTAGGCCCTAAGGTCTGGAATTCCCCCCCCCCACTTCCTTTGTTTTATTCCCTCCCCACCTTCCCTCGTTTATCTCCCTCTTACTCTCCGCCCCCCCCCCCCCCACCTTCCCGTGTTCCTCCCCTATTGTTGACTGGCCCTAGAAGTTTTGATCAAGCACCATTAGCCTGCTTATTGTGCAGACTGATGTAATATCGAAATGCACTTGTGCTTGAGCCTCTGTGTTGAAACAGTAGGATGTGGGTTTGTGTCTGTATCTACGCACACTGAATGTTGAATTTCAGCCGTACTGCCCTGAGGAGGCACTGAATAAAAGCCCGGCTTGGCCCCACCAGGAGGGAGAGAACCCCAAGGGGGGTAGTGGAGGAGTGGGGTGTATTAGTGTTCTACAGGATAAACCACTTACAGTTTTCTATCTCTGGTTTTTAATATGTAACAATGACCCTTTTAGATTTATGGTGCGGTCACTGCAGTCCTGAGTTCCCTGCACTCTAACTGGTGTCGTTTGCTCTGTATCTTTAACGATACAGTAATAGTTTGGTACTGAGCCCAACATTTTTCTTGAGACAACTCTATAAACCCTTCATTAGAACAGTCTGGTTTTGTAAATTGCCCTGTAATTTGGACCATTTTAGATCACAGGATAGATTTGGAAGAAGAGGGCTGTTTGATGCCAACTCAACATCCAGCTGTTGAGTCTGAAATCCTGGCCTCGACTACCCTTGTACGTTCCTGTTTGCCACAAGATGCACTTTCCAGGCACCTGTCCTCAGCTTGTCCTTCACAACCTTAACCCAGCCCGTCTGACACTTGGAGCCTTTGTTGCCTCTCTGTGCACTGTCTGTAGGGTCTGGGTGGTCCCTTTTTACATCGCCGTGACTACGGCTGTGCTCAGTAGCTCCTCCAGCCTGACCAGGGCCCTCCCCGTACAACTGCATCACAACCTGGAAACAAACGCTAAATACTGCGGGTGCTGGAAATAAGAACAGAAAATGCTGCAAACACTCGGCAGGTCAGGCAGCGTCTGTGGAGAGGTCATCCACCTGAAACGTTAACCCTACGTTTCTCTCTCCACTGATGCTGCCTGACCTGCTGATATTGGTGCCTTGCATTAGAGTGCTAATGGTGTGACTGATGGGGGAAATCTTCCTGCATCTCTTTCTGTCTCTGCAGGTCTGTTTTGATTTTTCTTTTTCTTTTGAGCCTCCCTCTTTGTGTGTTCTTCTCTGTCTTGACACACTGCATCTGGACAATAGTAATTTTATTTTCTGTTGTTTTTAAAAATAGACATAAGCTTGCTCTAGTTTATTTTCAGGACGGTAAATCTTCTTACATTTCTACATTATAGCAGTGACTGCACTTCAGAAGTACTTCATTGGCTGTAAAGCAGTTTGGGATGTCCTGAGGTCATGAAAGGCGCTATATAAATGCAAGACTTTCCTAAGCAATTTAAACTCTGACTTTCAGGGCCTGTTTAGACCACTCCTCCGCAGAGAGAGTACGTGACCGAGCAGTTCAGCGGCTAAACCTCGCGCTGCTCCAAACCCCAGGTTGCTTGTGAGCAACGCCACAGGGGATCAGCTGTTCGTGCAAGAAGGAAAGGATGTGCAAAAATAAACTCTGACCAGTTTTAAATATTTTGTGGTACTCTGGTTTTTAGTTGCGAAGCTGGAAAAAAAAAACAACCAAAAGAAACTGAGATAGACATTCTGATCTGACCTGGTGGAATTTTTATGTCGTACTGGTAAGTCTGGGACGTTATTTTTGTTTGTTATCATTCTCCTCACTGTATCATTCCTGAGCCATAAAGGCAGGAAAATGACTCTCTCCAGGCCTTGCTGATGGTGCTGTATGGCTGGTTGCTGTGAGTTGCAGGGTGACTGGGCCAAGTTACTTTTTTTCTCCTCCTTGTAGGTTAGAGTCTATTCTGAAACCTGTGACTTCCATCACCTAGAAGGACAAGGACAAACACAAGGGCTGTCCACAAAAAGCAGGACAAATCCAATCCGGCCAATTACCGCCCCATCAGTCACTCTCAATAATCAGCAAAGTGATGGAAGGTGTCGTCGACAGTGCTATCAAGCGGCACTTACTCACCAATAACCTGCTCACCGATGCTCAGTTGGGTTCCACCAGGACCACTCGGCTCCAGACCTCATTACAGCCTTGGTCCAAACATGGACAAAAGAACTGAATTCCAGAGGTGAGGTGAGAGTGACTGCCCTTGACATCAAGGCAGCATTTGACCAAGTGTGGCACCAAAGAGCCCTAGTAAAATTGAAGTCAGTGGGAATCAGGGGGAAAACTCTCCAGTGGCTGGAGTCATACCTAGCACAAAGGAAGATGATAGTGGTTGTTGGAGGCCAATCATCTCAGCCCCAGGACATTGCTGCAGGAGTTCCTCAGGGCAGTGTCCTAGGCCCAACCATCTTCAGCTGCTTCATCAATGACCTTCCCTCCATCATAAGGTCAGAAATGGGGATGTTCGCTGATGATTGCACAGTGTTCAGTTCCATTCACAACTCCTCAGATAGTGAAGCAGTCCGTGCCCGCATGCAGCAAGACCTGGACAACATCCAGGCTTGGGCTGATAAGTGGCAAGTAACATTCGCGCCAGACAAGTGCCAGGCAATGACCATCTCCAACAAGAGAGAGTCTAACCACCTCCCATTGACATTCAACGGCATTAATATCGCTGAATCCCCCACCATCAACATCCTGGGGATCACCATTGACCAGAAACTTAACTGGATCAGCCACATAAATACTGTGGCTACAAGAGCAGGTCAGAGGCTGGGTATTCTGCAGCGAGTGACTCAGCTCCTGACTCCCCAAAGCCTTTCCACCACTTACAAGGCACAAGTCAGGAGTGTGATGGTATACTCTCCACTTGCCTGGATGAGTGCAGCTCCAACAACACTCAAGAAGCTCGACACCATCCAGGACAAAGCAGCCCGCTTGATTGGCACTCCCTTCACCACCGGCGCACCATGGCTGCAGTGTGTACCATCCAAGGCTTCTTCGACAGCACCTCCCAAACCCACGAACTCTACCACCTAGAAGGACAAGGGCAGCAGGTACATGGGCACAACACCACCTGCACGTTCCCCTCCAAGTCACACACCATCCCGACTTGGAAATATATCGCCGTTCCTTCATTGTCGCTGGGTCAAAATCCTGGAACTCCCTTCCTAACAGCACTGTGGGAACTCCTTCACCACACGGACTGCAGCGGTTCAAGAAGGCGGCTCACCACCACCTTCTCGAGGGCAATTAAGGATGGGCAATAAATGCTGGCTTTGCCAGCGACGCCCACGTCCCATGAATGAATGAATTAAAAAAAAATAGCAGGTGCATGGGAACACCATCACCTCCAAGTTCCCCTCTGAATCACACACCATCCTGACTTGGACATTATATCGCTATTCCTTCATTGTCACTGGGTCAAAATTCTGGAACTCTCGACCTAACAGCACTGTGGGAGAACCTTCACCACCTGCAGCGGTTCAAGAAGGCGGCTCACCACCACCTTCTCAAGGGGCAACAAGGGATGGGCAATAAATGCTGGCCTTGCCAGCGAGCCCAAGACCTGAGAATTAATTTTTAAAAATTCAACAATTGCATAGTGTTTTTGAAATGCATAGGAGTTTTGGTCACTTTACACTGTCTCATTAACCTCTGCCAGTACAGCACAGACCTACAATGTGGAGTCCTGCTGTGCCACTAACCAGACTTAGGGTAATGCTGCCTTATATATCACATAGAATTACATAGAATTTACAGCACAGAAACAGGCCATTCGGCCCAACTGGTCTATGCTTCACATAAACCTCCTAGCTTCCCTTTAAAGGCATCTGTGCTATTCGTCTCAACTACTCCTGGTGGTAAGTAGCTCCTCTTAAAGACAGCCCCTTCAATCCTACCCTCGGCAGGGCTTTTTCTTCTGCTCCGACCTTCTGTGTGGGCCTGTCTTTAAATCCGTGCCATCATGATTAGTTGGCTCCTGACTGTGTTTAGACCTTTTCTTTCCAAATTAAGTTGCAAAGTGACCTTTTCTGGAGCTGTCACTTTGGCCTGCACATTAGCGATGCACAATGGGAGCATTGTGACCTGTCCCCTGGAGAGCGCGGTGGTGTGCCGTCAGCCTGCTGAAAGGCGATCAGTCTGGTGGAGCTGATAAGTTCATTTGACCCTTTCCGTGCTCCCAATAAATTGAGGTTGTTTACCAGTTGCTTGGGGCCGCACTGGGATCTGGAGCCCGCTGGTTCTGTTGAGCTGCTAACCAGGCCTGCTGCTCGTTACTCCCTGTGAGGCAAGAAATCCAAACAGTTCCTGAGGTCAATTGGAAACTAATTATTGCTAGTGGTTCTCCTGTGGCTTTGAAAGAAAGAATTTGCATTTCTATTGCGCCTTTCAGGACGTCCCAAAGCGCTTTACAGCCAATGAAGTACTTTTGAAGTGTAGTCACTGTTGTAAGGAAACGCAGCAGCCAATTTGCGCACAGCAAGATCCCACAAACAGCAATGTGATAATGATCAGGTAATCCATTTTAGTGATGTTGGTTGAGGGATAAAATATTGACCAGGACACTGGGGGAGAACCCCCCCCTACTCTTCGAATAGTCCAGTGGGATCTTTTATATCCACCTTAGAGGGCAGAGGGGGCCTCGGTTAACGTCTCATCCAAAAGATGGCACCTCCGACAGTGCAGCACTCCCTCAGTACTGGCACCGGGAGTGTCAGCTTAGATTATGGGCTCAAGTCTGTGGAATGAGAGACCACAAAGTCAGATGAATTTCGCTCTGAGCAGTAGTAACACTGTAGGTATAAGTGTGGGGACCTGAAACTTCTGGGGCATGCGAAGCTCCGCCAAGTGGTAGGACTCTGTAACTTCAGGCGTGACCATGTCGCAGACTAGGAATGCCCAAATACGGAGTGTGTGACATAAATAGCAAATGTAAAATAGTACAGATTGTTGAAAGTTTATTTTAAATTGACAGTTGCTTGACTGCTTTAATTGTTTTCTTAACAAACTCAGAAAAAATAGCAGGAACTGAGTGTGTGGGCATCCTCTTAAAATATATAATTTAAAAAAAAATAGATTTGTTCAGTTGCGATTTGTTATATTGCGCAAAGAGTGGTCATATTAACTTTTTTTTTACATTAGTAGATGCTGCACACCTGAATCTTTCATCTTCCGGTAATTGGCAAAAAAGCCAGAGGGGGAGGAGATGAGGAGAATATTTTACGCAGCGAGTTGTTCTGATCTGGAATTCGCTGCCTGAAAGGGCGGTGGAAGCAGATTCAATAATAACTTTCAAAGGGGAATCGGATAAATTTTGCAGGACTATGGGGAAAGAGCGGGGGGAGGTGGGACTAATTGGATAGCTCTTTCAAAGAGCCGGTGCAGGGACGATGGGCTGAATGGCCTCCTGTGCTGTACGATTCTCTGTGCTATAATCTGCCATCCTCCGCAGTGAGTGAGCCTGCAGCGGTGGAAGAAATGCTCTCTGTTATCGGATCATGTTGCTGTTAGCAGGTTGTAGGCAGCCTGTTTAACAAGTAGATTATGTATAAAGGAAGCTCCCAGTTGTAATTATCCATAAATGCACAGTGCCGTACCTTCTGTGGTTCACGTTGGGAGCCAGTGTTACTGATGCGATCTCCCCATTCCAGCTTTCTGCCCTGTTCTCCGCCATAGTCTTGGGGATGGGAAGATCTTTGGTGCCGTCTTTCAGATGAGACGTTAAACCGACGTCTGCCCCCTCAGGTGGACGTAAAAGAATCTCGCTGCACTATTTCGAAGGAGAGCAGGGGAGTTCTCCCTGGTGTCCTGGCCAATATTTATCCCTCAACCGTCATCACTAAAACAGACTATTTGGTCATTATCACATTGCTGTTTGTGGGACCTTGCTGTGCGCAAATTGGCTCCCTCCATTACAACAGTGACTACACTTCAAAAAAGTACTTCATTGGCTGTAAAGTGCTTTGGGATGTCCTGAGGTCGTGAAAGGCGTTATATAAATGCAAGGTTTTTCTTTAATTTGTGAAGGAGTCTCTTGCAAAGCTTAATCAAGTGCGTTTGGAAGCTCAGATATTTTGTTCTGTGTCTTTTCCCTGTATATTTTTGATCTTTCCTCTTTTGGGGGGGGTAGAAATTGAGGTTGATCAGACCAGATCTACCCCTTAATGTCATGTTGGTTGTCATTTATTAAATTATTCTCTTGCAGATAATCTTCCATTCTAATTTCAATTATTGATTTCATTCATTTTTCAATTGTTGAGGTCAGGGTCTGTGGTTACCAAGTATCGTTCTGTTGCCCTTCTTGAATATGGAAACTTTATTTGCCTATTTTCAGTCTGTCAGACCCCTCTGCAGCATTTGACTCCCTCAAATGAATCGCCAGTAATTCACAAATCTCCTCCCTTGTCTTTCAAAGTTCCCCTGGGATATAGTTACATAGAATTTACAGCACAGACAAAGGCCATTCGGCCCAACTGGTCCATGCTGGTGTTTATGCTCCATATGAGCCTCCTCTCACCCTCTTCATCTCACCCGAACAGCATATCCTTCTGTTCCTTTCTCCCTCGTGTGTTTATCTCGCTTCCCTTTAAATGCATCTGTGCTATTCGTCTCAATCACTCCTTGTGGTAGTGAGTTCCACATTCTCACCACTCTCTGGGCAAAGAAGTTTCTTCTGAATTCCTTATTGGATTTATTAGTGACTATCTTATATTTATGACCTCTAGTTCTGGTCTCCCCCACAATTGGAAACATTTTCTCTACGTCTACCCTATCAAACTCTTTCATAATTTTAAAGACCTCTATTTGGCCTGAGCGAACCTTTCAGCGATGTAACATTTTTTAATTTTATTCTGTGCGTGTTGCCGTTTTGAAGTCCTAACCTAGTAATTTTAAGTTGTGTAACTTGTTTCTACTGAGCAGGAAAAAAAAATAAGAATAATTGTGTACGGTTTTAATTGGTTACTAATTTATTTTAAGTCATCTTATGGCATAAAAGGGAATTGGATATATACTTGAAAAGGAAAAAATTTGCAGGGCTATGAGGAAAGAAGAGTGGGGCTAATTGGAAAGCTCCAAGAGCCGGCACAGGCACAATGGGCCGAATGGCCTCCTGTGTTGTAAGATTCAATTATTTAAAAATATGCATAATACAGTTTACAGAAATTGTTTTTGCAATTTTGGGTGGCCTGTAGCTGGTACCTCTGAGGGTGGGGGCTGTGGGGGGGCTGTCCCTCTGCCTCCCCCCCCAGGGCTTCAGAGAGAGAAATGCTTCACAGATAAAACTATTTTGGATTATTTTCAAAAGGCCGGCAAGGAAGGAGCTGAAGAGTTTTGAGAAGTGGTGAGGATTGTGTGTTGTGGCAGAGGAGTGAAGCTGTATCTCTCGCTCTCTCGCTCTCAGCAGGTGAGACTCCCATCACGGTCCTCCCACACCTTTGAGGAGCCGTGCTCGAGACCCGGGAGCAGGTTTGCCTGTCTGTTCTCTCAGCAGGTGATGGCGCTTATCTCAGTCAGGAAACGGGAGAGGGGAAAACCCGCAGAATGTTTTTGTGAGGATAATAATGGGGCAGACAGTTCTAGTGCTCTGATTTTGTAACCATGATGACCACCCTTTAGCCGGTGTAGAGTATTGCGTGTGAGTAATGAGCAGTAAGAATGTGTGGAACAAATGGGTAAAATAGACTTAATGTTGCACTTATCTCAAAGTAATCTGCACTGTACCAGCAGAAAGATTAACTTTCCGTTCCAAGTCTATTAATCATTTAACGCTATACAGACAATTAGAGTTCAAAATTGTAAAAATGGAACGCACTAGATTACTGATAAGGTTGACAAAGTGCACATATTTTTAATTTACTACTTTTTAATTGTGGATGAACATACCAAGTGTCTTCACTTCTGTGAATGAAGTGGCAGTGCGAGGCTGCCAATGTGTTATTTACTTCATTCCTAATCGAGATTTGGCGATTTCTTTAGATGATCCGTGCACATTATCTCTGGCTGACATCAAAGTTTTTCCCTCATCCGTGCTTTTATTACCTCCAGACTCGACTATTCCAATGCTCTCCTGGCCGGCCTCCCACCTTCTGCCCTCTGTAAACTTCAGCTTGTCCAAAACTCCTCTGCCTGTACCTCAAGTCCCGTTCACCCATCACACCCTGTGTTCACTGACCTACATTGGCTCCCAGTCCAGCAACGCCTCAGTTTTAAAATTCTCATCCTCGTGTTCAAATCTCTCCATGGCCTCGCCTCCTCCAGCCCTACAACCCCCTCCAGTCCTCCAATTCTGGCCTCTTGTCCATCCGCGATTTCCTTCGCCCCACCATTGGCGGCCATGCCTTCAGTTGCCTAGGCTCTGGAAACCCCTCTTAAAACTATCTCTTTAACTAAACTTTTGGTCACCTGTCCTAATATCTCTTTGTGTCCCGGGGGCGGAGGGTAACAAACTGCTGCCGGAGGGTTTTATTCCAATCAAATGCTTCCTCCTTGTTGCATTACATGTTTCAGACACTTTTACTATCCATGTTACCAGCGAACATTTTCACCTGTCGCCAACTTTCATTCCCACTCCAGCCCCCACTAATTGCTGTCTTTGTATCTCTTCTATAGGAACCTTTCCCCTGTGTGGAACGTCTGTTAGACATGCTTTTATATGTACTGGTTCGTGAGCTTTGTTGACGCTAAGCTGATTCCTTTTTGAGTCTGTGTTATATTGAGGCGGGGTCGACCAGTTGCTTGCTGTTGATCCGAGAATGTTCCTGGGCCGCGATTGTTTGTCTCTGATCACTGATTTACATGGAATCTACAGCACAGAAACAGGCCATTCGGCCCAACTGGTCCATGCTGGACTTTATGTTCCACACGAGCCTCCTCCCACCCTACTTCATCTAACTCTATCACCATAACCTTCTATTCCTTTCTCCCTCATGTGTTTATCTAGCCTCCCCTTAAATGCACCTATACTATTCGCCTCAACTACTCCTTGTGGGAGCGAGTTCCACATTCTCACCGCTCTCTGGGTAAAGAAGTTTCTCCTGAATTCCCTATTGGATTTATTAGTAACTATCTTATGATCCCTAGTTTTGGACTCCCCCGCAAATGGAAATATCTTCTCCACGTCTACCCTATCAAACCCTTTCATAATTTTATTTGCTTCTATTAGGTTATCCCTCAGCCTTCTTTTCTAGAGAAAAGAAAGCCAACCTGTTCAGTCTTTCCTGAAAGTTATAAACTGGGGTTGTTCTCCTTAGAACAGAGAAGGTGAAGGGGAGATTTAATCGAGGTGTTCAAAATCATGAAGGGTTTTGATGGAGTAAATAAGGAGAAACTGTTTCCAGTGGCAGAAGAGTGGGTAATCAGAGGACACAGATTTAAGGTAATTGGAAAAAGAACCGGAGAAGACATGAGAATTTTTTTATGCAGCGAGTTGTTCTGATCTGGAATGGGCTGCCTGAAAGGGCGGTGGAAGCAGATTCAATCAAACTTTCAAAAGGGAATTGGATAAATACTTGAAAAGGAAAAATTTGGATGGTTATGGGGAAAGAGCAGGGGGAGTGGGACTAATTGGAAAACTCTTTCAGAAAGCCAGCACAAGCACGATGGGCCAAATGGCCTCCGTCTCTGTGCCGTATCATTCGGTGATTGTGGGTTTCCTTGGGTAGATGGGATGTTGCTAACACTGGTCGTCTGTCTGGTGTTGGGATGTTGGAGGGGGTGTTGGGAAACGCTCTCCGAACATGAAGCAGGTTAACGAGCCTGGGCTAATCCGGTCTCTCTTACTCCATCCAGGTGCTCGAATTGAAGAATTTCTTTATGAAAAGCTCGACCGGAAGATTCCCTCACGGATCACCAATGGCGAACTGTTGGGCCAGTACATGATCGATGCAGCAAGTGAATTTGGACCTGGAACCCCTTATGGTGAGCCCTCGAAGGCAATTAATAACATTTAAAAAAATAACAGGCGAGAACTTGCATTTACATACTGCCTTTCACAACCTCACGACATCCCAAAACACTTTATTTCGAAGAAGAGCAATTGGCTCTAATGTCTGTGGGATCGTTTACATTCGGACGGGGCCTCGGTTTAACATCTCATCCGAAAGACGGCACTCCCTCAGTACTGCACTGGGAGTGTCAGCTTGGATTATGTGCTCAAGTCTCTGGAGTGGGACTTGAACCCACAACCTTCTGACTCAGAGGCGAGAGTGCTGCCCACTGAGCCCCAGCTGACATTACTAGCTGAAACGAGGTTCTAAATGATCCTGTGCTACCTTTTTTTGAAATAGATACAGCACTTGGTGTGCTGTATTAAATTATGAGGACAGGTTGCATAGACTAGGCTTGTGTTCCCTCCAGTATAGATGATTAAGGGGTGATCTAATTGAGGTGTTTAAGATGATTAAAGGATTTGATAGGGTAGATAGAGAGAAACTATTTCTTCTGGTGGGGGGAGTCCAGTAAAAGGGGACATAACCTTAAAATTAGAGCCAGACCATTCAGGGGTGATGTCAGGAAACATTTCTTCACACAAAGGGGAGTGGAAATCTGGAACTCTCTCCCCCAAAAAGCTGTTGAGGCTGGGGGTCAATTGAAAATTTCAAGACTGAGATTGATAGAATTTTGTTAGGTAAGGGTATGAGGAGATATGGAACCAAGGTGGGTAGGTTGAGGTACAGGTCAGCCATGATCTAATTGAATGGTGGAACAGGCTCGAGGGGCTGAATGGCCTCCTCCCGTTCCTGTCTGTGTTATTTAACACTACAAGGCCTTCCTGCGGTGAAACAATTGTAACGGATAGTGGGCTGGGGATGTGAGTGTGTGCAAGAGGGTTCCAGATTCTGACACACTCCACCATCGGGCTCAAATACTCAGTGTGGGACATGGTGCCCAGAGAGTATTTTTTTTGGATCTTTTAGGAAATAATTGATTGCGAATCCCACTCGAGCTCAACTCAATCCCGGGGCCTTTAGAGCTGAATGTGACACAGATTGGAATTGATAAATGATTGATTTTGAATTAGCCAGTTCTGGCCAGCCGAGGACCATTGTTTGACAGTGTCGGAGGATACTCTGTTCGAGCCAAGACACAGCTCTCTGTCTGGCACCCTCTCTGACTGGCTCCTCTCCAGCCTCATCGTTTAGTTTTGGATTCTAGCATTTATTAACATTCTTCTCAGGAAACTAATTTAGCTTACTGATGTAGACAACCCCATTTGCAAAACTGAGCAATTTCATTAGACATGTTCTAATCTCTGACTCATTAAACTCCCTAATGGTAAACGAGGGGTATGTCTGCTCTGTGCTGAGGAGCTTTTCTCCCCTCCTTCCTGGTTGTCTCTAGAGCACTGAAAGAGTTCTTGTAACGTATCTAATCCGTCTCCATTCTTCCCCACCACAAGGCATTTTCTTCTTGATGGAGGCAGTTCAAAACTAGAGGTCATAAATATAAAATAGTCGTTACTAAATCCAATAGGGAATTCAGGAGAAACTTCTTTACCCAGAGAGTGGTGAGAATGTGGAACTCGCTATCACACGGAGTGATTGAGGCAAATAGCATAGAAGCCTTTAAGCTAGATAAACACATGAGGGAGAAAGGAATAGAAGGACATGGTGATAGGGTGAGATAAAGTAGAGATGGAGGAGGCTGGTGTGGAGTATAAACGCCAGCATAGACCAGTTGGGCCGAATGGCCTGTTTCTGTGCTGTAGTTTCGATGTGACTGGGTTCAATTGCTCTCTGGTACCATTATTCAAGCAAGCAGTGACTGAGTATCAGCATGTTATTTGGCTATGGGAGGCATCCCAACTAGCCTGATGCTGTCTGTGTCCCTGGATGCACATTTCCCAGCAGGGGTTAATGGGGGACTCCCATGTCCTTCACTGCTGCCTGTGCCAGAGCAGTTAGTATGGCTGTTGGCTGAGGGATAAATATTGGCCCAGGACACCGGGGACAGCTCTTCTTCGAATAGCGGCCGTGAGATCTTTCACATCCGCCTGAGGGGGCAGACAGGGCCTCGGTTTAACGTCTCATCCGAAAGTCGGCACCTCCGACAGCGCAGCACTCCCTCAGCACTGCAGCCCAGGTATTTATGTTCAAGTCTCGGGAGTGGGACTCAAACCCACGACCTTCTGACCTACCACTGAGCCACGGCTGACACCTTACCTTGTGGGCTTGAGGGTTGGGGTATGGCGCCTCTTGAGTTTGCCCACGTGCCCGTGGCCTTCACTGTCGCTGGCACTGGGCTGGAACGCTGGTCCATGTTAAGATACTGCGATTTGCTGGATTGGGGGAAAGAGATAAAGACCAATTTATATAAACTGGTATTTCTTTTTTGTGTTTCTTATCCACAGCAAGTCTGCCTCCTGGCTGCTAAACTGTCATCAGTGTTGTCATCTCTGTGGGAGTCTGTAATCTGCTCATGGGTGCAGGAGCTGAAAAGTGTTGCTGCGAATGGGGCATTGATCACACACCAGCTGGTCTGGGGGGGGGGCTTCTGAGCCGGGTGTCTGGAGCTGCTGGACAAGGGGCTTTGGGGGGTGGGGGACGCTGGACTAGGGGCTCTGGTGGGGGGGGGGTGGGGCTGGACCAGAGGTCTGGGGGGAGGGGGAGGGAGAGGAAGGTGTGCTGGACCAGGGGTCTGGGGGGAGGGGGAGGGAGGTGTGCTGGACCAGGGGTCTGGGGGGAGGGGGGTGTGCTGGACTGCGGAGAGGGGGAGGGGGAGGGAGGTGTGCTGGACCAGGGGTCTGGGGGGAGGGGGAGGGGGGTGTGCTGGACTGGGGAGAGGGGGAGGGGGAGGGGGAGGGAGGTGTGCTGGACCAGGGGTCTGGGGGGAGGGGGAGGGGGAGGGGGGTGTGCTGGACCAGGGGTCTGGGGGGAGGGGGAGGGGGAGGGGGGTGTGCTGGACCAGGGGTCTGGGGGGAGGGTGGTCCGCTGGACCAGGGGTCTGGGGGGAGGGGGCGGGGGGTCCGCTGGACCAGAGGTCTGGGGGGAGGGGGGTCCGCTGGACCAGGGGTCTGGGGGGAGCGGGAGGGGGTCCGCTGGACCAGGGGTCTGGGGGGGAGGGGGATCATCACTGGACCAGGGGTCTTGTGGGGGGGGGGGTCGTCACTGGACTAGGGTTCTGTGGGGTGGGGGTGCGGTAACTGGACTAGGGGTCTGGGGCGGCCACTGGTCCCGGGTCTGGGGCGGGGGGTGGTCACTGGACTGGGGGTCTGGGACACTCGGCAAACTGAGATGTGACTCAGGAAACCGTTGATAATTCCGGACTCTCTGATTCCACAGCCAGGGGATGGAATTCTTAATCATCTTGCTTAAGTAATAAAAGAAAATTAAATCTGTGGCAGTTAAAGGGAATGTTTCATGTAGAAATGTGTCGAATAGGCCTGTAATTCTCATGTTTTTATCAAGCACCTACATTCTGTATTATTTTCTTGTGCTATTTTCCTTCACGATAAACTCAAAAGCCATGGAAAGAATATAATCTTTTTCCTTTTTTTTAATTCATTCTCTTGCTAGTGTCTTGTCTCCTCAAATTATAAAATCTTTTCCCTGTTTTCTTACTGTAGCCTCTTTAGTCGACTTCACCACAGGGCACTTTTATTAATAAACGCCTTAATAATTTACAGTGGGAAATGCGTGTAGCTGTCAGATTGTTAATGTATGACAAATATGGAAAGCATCGAAGTGTGTTTGTCCACTCTCCTCTCCCTCCCCCACCGTGTACTCACTTTCTAATCTCCACTGTGTCATTGCGAGGAGATCCTTAGCATTTCCCCACAGGGAGGGAGTCAGACAGTGGCTCCGCCCGCTCCTGTGCAGCCCTGAGCAGCCAACTGTACGGTGGCAGTGGGGGAAGGGCGGAAGCAGCTCTCCAACTCCTCCTCCCGCCCAGGGTAAGGGTGTCCCCGTGAGACACGATTTTAATTTGCAAGACCTAGATCAGTTTCTCCCTTTCCCGGCGGTCATGTGAACAAGCCGCCCTTCCACAAAAGACTAACGTGATTTTCATCGCCCCACCATTGGCGGCCGTGCCTTCAGCTGCCTCGGCCCTAAGTTCTGGAATTCCCTCCCTAAACCTCTCCGCCTCTCCTCCTTTAAGACGCTCCTTAAAACCTACCTCTTTGACCGAGCTTTTGGTCACCTGTCCCAATATCTCTTTATGTGCCTCGATGTCACATTTTGTTTGATCGTCGCTGGGAAGCGCCTTGGGATGTTTTACTACGTTAAAGGCACTATATAAATGCAAGTTGTTGCAGAGAAATTGCTGAGGTAATGAATGTAGATCAATTTGATTCAAAGGAACAATCTTTTTATTGTTGCAAGATATCTGTAGGCTTGTAAAGTATTTAAACATTCCCAGCAGTAGCTGAAAATTCGACACCATTTGCTTTGGGAGGATTGTGTAGTACTTTTTTTTTCCCCTTGTGCATTCTTTCCAACCCCCTCAATGTTTATGCCGGACGAAATATTAAGGGTCGACTCTTAACTGTGTCGTTTTAGTAAGTCTTTTTCTGTAGGGGGTGATTTTACTATTGATGTTCACATTGCACCTGCTCTTTGCTGAATTATTGATGACTGGGTGCTGGTGAGGGCACTTTGACTCTAGGCTAGAGGCTGGAAAGAAATCAGCCAGGGTGACCCCTCCTGATTGCTGTCAATTAACCCCTGTCGCAAAACACATGTTTTACGAGAACAGTACTGGACTTGGCTGTAATAACCCAGTCACAAATCCCACTGGCACTTGCTGTCCAATGGAGACTCTTAATGAGGTCCTTCCGAGGGGTCTCCTGACACCTGTTGAGTTCAGGAGAGGGGGAGCCAAATGAGGAATTGCTTTAATATTGTGTCGGAGAAGTTGGATTTTAACAGACAATCCAATTTAATCGTTTTTTTCTTTAAATGAAAAAGCAAATTCTTTATGAATTGCCCAAGGGGTGATGACCAATTTAGAGTCTGAGCCAGAAAACATTATCTTAACATATGTTGTTGAGGAAAAAGGAATAATACCCGTATAGAATAAACATAAAGAAAAATCTAGGCAATGTATGACGCTGTTACATAAGAAAGAAATAGGAGCAGGAGTCGGCCATACGGCCCCTCGAGCCTGCTCTGCCATTCAATAAGATCATGGCTGATCTTCAACCTCAACTCCACTTTCCCACTCGATCCCCATATCCCTTGATTCCCCGAGAGTCCAAAAATCTATCGATCTCAGCCTTGAATACACTCAACGACTGAGCACCCACAGCCCTCTGGGGTCAGAGAATTCCAAATATTCACAGCCCTCTGAGTGAAGAAATTCCTCCTCGTCTCAGTCTTAAATGGCCGTCCTCTTATCCTGAGAGTATGTCCCTTAGTTCTAGACTCCAGCCAGGGGAAGCTACCTCTCAGCATCTATCCTGTCTAGCCACCTCAGAATCTTGTATGTTTCAATGAGATCACCTCTTATTCTTTTAAACTCCAGAGAGTAAAGGCCCATTCTACTCAATCTCTCCTCATGGGACAACCCTCTCATCCCAGGAATCAATCTAGTGAACCTATGTATTCTGGGATTACATAGATATAGATAGAAATTACAACACTGAAACAGGCCATTTGGCCCAACTTTGTCGATACCAGTGTTTGTGCTCCACAAGCCTCCTCCCACCTTACTTCATCTAACCTTATCGGCATATCGCTCTCTTCCTTTCTCCCTCATGTGTTTATCTAGCTTCCCCGTAAATGCATAGAAACATAGAAAATAGGAGCAAGAGTAGGGCATTTGGCCCTTCGGGCCTGCTCCGCCATTCAAAATGATCATGGCTGATCGTCTAACTCAGTACCCTGTTCCCAAATCTATGCTAGTCGCCTCAACTACTCCATGTGGTAGCAAGTTCCACATTCTAATCACTCTCTGAGTAAAGAAGTTTCTCCTGATCAGAGAGTTCTCCTGGCCAACATTCTTCCCCCAGGCAAAACCATTGAAAAAAGTATACGTTAACTGGTTGGTGCTGTTGTGGGATCTTGCTCTGCACAAAATGGCTGCTATGTTCTTTGTAAAATGGTTTCAATTTTTAAAAAAATCTTACTATAAAGTTTCATATGTGGTTCAGTTAAGAGCTGTTACAGTCTTGGTTTTTGCCGAAGAACTTTAATGAGGATACAAAAATGAAATTGAAAAACCTAAAATGTTGCTCCCACTCTTGCCTCTTGACCACTGGGCTGGAAATTCCTAGTGGTGAGCAAAAAAGGTTTCCTTTTGGAAAAGGAAAAGTTGTTGGGGACATCACTCCATATCTACAGGAGTTTGTGTTCTCTGGGGTTCCCAGGGATGATATCACACGTATTCCTTTTCAAAGGCTGCCCAGAATACAGGCAGCCATCTTGTTGCATGCTGGCGGTTTTGGGGGGTGGGACCTTTTTTTAAAAAAATTCATTCTCGAGGATGTGGGCGTGGCCGGCATTTATTACCCATCCCGAGTTGCCCTTGGGAAGGCGGTGATGAGCCGCCACCTTGAACTGCTGCGGCCCCATGTGGTGAAGGGCTCCCACCATGCTGTTGGGTAGGGACTACCACGATTTTGACCCAGCGCCGATGAAGGAACGGCCGATATATCTCTTACTTTGGGGGGGGGGGGGGCGATGGCGATGGCGACCCTCCTGGACTCAGTGAAATATGGGGAGAGAAATAGAAAAAGGGAGAATTGGGGGAGGGGGAAGAACGAACAAGAGCAATTTGGAAAAACCAAAGACAAGCAGTGTGTTAAAAATTATGCATCTAGGAAGTGTCGAAGCACCAGGCAAATAATGTGGCTACTTGTCTACTTTTTAACAAAAAAACCCTTGTATCAAATTGTTCCCTGTTTACACATCCGATTGAGAGTTTTTTTTATTGCTGGCTGTGTCGACAGTTAATAGGATATAATCCGATCCGGATTTGGGATCACAAGGAAGGGAAGGAGGCCTGAAAACCTTATAGCCTGAGAAGAAGGAACACACAAAGCAGACTATGTGACATGGTTGTGTTCAATGACATGATTGCATCTGGTTGATGTGCAATTGGCCCCTCCTAATTTGATTCAGCCAAAGGGACGTGCTGTGTTCAGTGTCCCTGAAAGGCATCTGCTGTCTGTCTAACTGACTGAAAGGTCTGGTTTTATTTTTTGTGCATGGTATCGTTTATCTAGTTGCTTAACCCTTCTAAGTCCGCAGAGTATCGCTGTGTCTTCCGTGGAGTCACTTGCGATTTTTCTACGCTCTACCTTCTTCTACGAAGGGTTTTGCTAGAGTAGATGGGGAGAAACCGTCTCCACTGGCAGGAGGGTCGGTCACCAGAGGACACAGATTTAAGATAATTGGTAAAAGAGCCAGAGGGGAGATGAGGAGAATTTGTTTTTACGCAGCAAATTGTTCTGATCTGGAATGCGCTGCCTGAAAAGGTGATGGAAGCAGATTCAATAGTAACTTTCGAAAGGGAATTGGATAAATACTTGAAAGGGAAAATTTGCAGGGCTATGGGGAAAGAGCAGGGGGAGTGGGACTAATTGGATAGATCTTCCAAAGAGCCGGCACAGGCACGATGGGCCGAATGGCCTCCTTCTATGCTGTGAGATGCTATGATCTCGGCCATAACGTTTTCGATTAACGGCAACAAAAAAAAAGAGGGTGGCCTTATTAATGAAAGATGCGATTACAGCCAGAGATGAGGACGTTTTTATTGTTGGTGATGCTCACTGAATCTGGAGTTTTAAAACAAAAAGTGCAATCTTTTTACCCTATTGGGAGTACGTTATAGACCATCAAATAATGGGGAGGAAGTAGAAAAGGAAATTTGTAGGCAACGTAGAGAAGTTTGCAGTAATAGCGGGGCTGTAATTATGGGGGGAGCTTTAACTATCTCAACAACAACTTGCATTTATATAGCGCCTGTAACAGTAAAACATCACTAGACACTTCACAGGAGCGATTATCAAACAAAATTTGACACCGAGCCACACAAGGAGATTTTAGGACAGGTGACCAAAAAGCTTGGTCAAAGATATAGGTTTTAAGGAGCATCTTCAAGGTAAAGAGAGAGAGGTTTTAGGGAGGAAATTTCAGAGCTTAGGGCCTAGGCAGCTGAATGCATGGTCGCTAATGATGAGGCGATGGAAATCAGGGATGCGCAAGAGGCCAGAATTGGAGGAACGCCGAGATCTCGGTGGGTTGTAGGGCTGGAGGAGGTGACCGAGAGAGGGAGGGGCGAGGCCATGGAATTAAGCTAAAATGTAATATGTCCGAGGCTCGCAGTTAAAATGCTGAGGGGCTCTCTGAGTGTATCCAGGCTTCCTTAATCAGTGTGTTGCATCTTCAACGAGCAAAGATGCAGCGCTGGACAAGTAAGCAATCTAAATGTCGAAGACTTGGCGATGGGTGGGGGGAGAATAGTGACCGTAATCTAATTCGATTCACATCAAAAATAGATGAAGACAAAGAGGAGTCAAAAGGTAAGGGTGTCGGGCAGAAAATGAGGCAATATCAGTGGGATGAAATTGGACCTCATTCAGAATAATTGGGGGGCGGAGCGGCAGTGGGAGATATTTAAACGCCAGTGGGATTGGGCACAGGTTAATCACATTCTGACTGGGAGTCGACGGAGTACACCACAGGCAAGGGTTTAATGGGTAAATGGCGAGGTTAAAGCAAAAATAGGCTGTAAAAATGGGCATATAATAAAATGGGGGGGGGGTGGGTGTGAGTATAACAGAAGGAAACAAACAAATAATTATAGAAAGGAAGCAGAAAGAGATTAGGAAGGATGAAGGTCAACAAATGGGGAAATAGCAAAGGCCGTCATAAGTACGTCTGGAAGAATAAACAATAGTTCAAGAAGGGGTGGAACCACTTGAAAGGAGGCATCTTGTACTTGAGTGAGAGAATGATGGAGATACTTAATAAGCATTCCTCTTTGGTTTTTAAGAGTACAGTGAAAGTGGGACCGTAGGAGTGCCCGAGGAGAATGTGGAAGAGCCATTACTGGAGATAAATATTGTAAAAGGCACAATTTTTAACATAAAACGATGGGACTGAGGTAGAAAAGTGAGCAGGCCGAGATCATTTACTGAAGGGGGTTGGGAGGGAGGTCGGGCAGCACTAACCCTGACTTTACAACAATGTTTGGATATGGAATTGTGCCAAATTATTGGAGGGTAGTAAATATTACACCTAATGATTAAAAAAGGGGGAAGGGGGAAAGCCAATTAGTCTTGCTGTGATTATGGATCCGGGCAGCAGAGTTTTGGATGAGCTCGAGTTCATGGAGGGTGCAAGGTGGGAGGCCGGTCAGGAGAACATCGGAATAGTCGAGTCTGGAGGTGACAAAGGCGTGGGTGAGGGTTTCATCCGTGGCTGCAATTTTATTCAAAATAATATTAATGTGTGTGGGGTGGGGGTTGTTTAGGGGGGGAGGAAGGGTGTGGGTGGGGGGGGGGAAGAGAGTGTGAGTGTGTGTAGAGAGAGAGAGAGAGAGTGTGTGTGTGTAGAGAGAGAGAGAGAGAGAGTGTGTGTGTGTGTAGAGAGAGAGAGAGAGAGAGTGTGTGTGTGTGTAGAGAGAGAGAGAGAGAGAGAGTGTGTGTGTGTGTAGAGAGAGAGAGAGAGAGAGAGTGTGTGTGTGTGTAGAGAGAGAGAGAGAGAGAGTGTGTGTGTGTAGAGAGAGAGAGAGAGAGAGTGTGTGTGTGTGTAGAGAGAGAGAGAGAGAGTGTGTGTGTGTAGAGAGAGAGAGAGAGAGAGAGTGTGTGTGTGTAGAGAGAGAGAGAGAGAGAGTGTGTGTGTGTGTAGAGAGAGAGAGAGAGAGTGTGTGTGTGTGTAGAGAGAGAGAGAGTGTGTGTGTTTGTGTAGAGAGAGAGAGAGAGAGAGTGTGTGTGTGTGTGTAGAGAGAGAGAGAGAGAGAGAGAGTGTGTGTGTGTAGAGAGAGAGAGAGTGTGTGTGTGTAGAGAGAGAGAGAGAGTGTGTGTGTGTGTGTAGAGAGAGAGAGAGAGAGAGAGTGTGTGTGTGTAGAGAGAGAGAGAGAGAGAGTGTGTGTGTGTGTAGAGAGAGAGAGAGAGAGTGTGTGTGTGTGTAGAGAGAGAGAGAGAGAGTGTGTGTGTGTGTAGAGAGAGAGAGAGAGTGTGTGTGTGTGTGTAGAGAGAGAGAGAGAGAGTGTGTGTGTGTGTAGAGAGAGAGAGAGAGAGTGTGTGTGTGTGTAGAGAGAGAGAGAGAGAGAGAGTGTGTGTGTGTAGAGAGAGAGAGAGAGAGAGTGTGTGTGTGTGGAGAGAGAGAGAGAGAGAGTGTGTGTGTGTAGAGAGAGAGAGAGTGTGTGTGTGTAGAGAGAGAGAGAGAGTGTGTGTGTGTGTGTAGAGAGAGAGAGAGAGAGTGTGTGTGTGTAGAGAGAGAGAGAGAGAGTGTGTGTGTGTGTAGAGAGAGAGAGAGAGAGAGAGTGTGTGTGTGTGTAGAGAGAGAGAGAGAGAGTGTGTGTGTGTGTAGAGAGAGAGAGAGAGTGTGTGTGTGTGTGTAGAGAGAGAGAGAGAGAGAGTGTGTGTGTGTGTGTAGAGAGAGAGAGAGAGTGTGTGTGTGTGTGTAGAGAGAGAGAGAGAGAGTGTGTGTGTGTAGAGAGAGAGAGAGAGAGAGAGTGTGTGTGTGTAGAGAGAGAGAGAGAGAGAGAGAGTGTGTGTGTGTGTAGAGAGAGAGAGAGAGAGTGTGTGTGTTTGTTGGGGGAGGAGAGGGTGTGGGGGGTGGGGGAAGAGTGTGTGCTTGTTGTGTGGGGGGAGAGTGCGCGCGTGTGTTTGTTGGGGGGGGAGAGGGTGTTGGGGGGAGAGGGTGTGGGGGGTTTGTTGGGGGGGGGGGAGGGTGTGGGGGGTTTGTTGGGGGGGGGGGAGGGTGTGGGGGGTTTGTTGGGGGGGGAGGGTGTGGGGGGTTTGTTGGGGGGGAGGGTGTGGGGGGTTTGTTGGGGGGGGGAGGGTGTGGGGGGTTTGTTGGGGGGGGGAGGGTGTGGGGGGTTTGTTGGGGGGGGGAGGGTGTGGGGGGTTTGTTGAGGGGGGGGAGAGGGTGTTGGGGGGAGAGGGTGTGGGGGGTTTGTTGGGGGGGGGGGAGGGTGTGGGGGGTTTGTTGGGGGGGGGAGGGTGTGGGGGGTTTGTTGGGGGGGGGAGGGTGTGGGGGGTTTGTTGGGGGGGAGGGTGTGGGGGGTTTGTTGGGGGGGGGAGGGTGTGGGGGGTTTGTTGGGGGGGGGGGAGGGTGTGGGGGGGTTTGTTGGGGGGGGGAGGGTGTGGGGGGTTTGTGGGGGGGGGAGGGTGTGGGGGGTTTGTTGGGGGGGGGAGGGTGTGGGGGGTTTGTTGGGGGGGGAGGGTGTGGGGGGTTGTTGGGGTGGGAGGGTGTGGGGGGTTTGTTGGGGGGGGGAGGGTGTGGGGGGTTTGTTGGGGGGGGGGAGGGTGTGGGGGGTTTGTTGGGGGGGGGGAGGGTGTGGGGGGTTGTTGGGGGGGGGAGGGTGTGGGGGGTTTGTTGGGGGGGGGAGGGTGTGGGGGGTTTGTTGGGGGGGGGGGTGTGGGGGGTTGTTGGGGGGTTTGTTGGGGGGGGGAGGGTGTGGGGGGTTTGTTGGGGGTGGGGAGGGTGTGGGGGGTTGTTGGGGGGGGGGAGGGTGTGGGGGGTTTGTTGGGGGGGGGGAGGGTGTGGGAGGGTTTGTTGGGGGGGGGAGGGTGTGGGGGGTTGTTGGGGGGGGGAGGGTGTGGGGGGTTTGTTGGGGGGGGGGAGGGTGTGGGGGGTTTGTTGGGGGGTGTGGGTGGGGGGGAGGGTGTGGGGGGTTTGTTGGGGGTGGGGAGGGTGTGGGAGGGTTTGTTGGGGGGGGGAGGGTGTGGGGGGTTTGTTGGGGGGGGGGGGGGGTGGGGGGTTGTTGGGGGGGGGGGGTGTGGGGGGTTTGTTGGGGGGGGGAGGGTGTGGGGGGTTTGTTGGGGGGGAGGGGGAGGGTGTGGGGGGTTTGTTGTGGGGGGGAGGGTGTGGGTGGGTTTGTTGGGGGGGGGAGGGTGTGGGGGGTTTGTTGGGGGGGAGGGGGGAGGGTGTGGGGGGTTTGTTGGGGGGGGGAGGGTGTGGGGGGTTTGTTGGGGGGAGGGGGGAGGGTGTGGGGGGTTTGTTGGGGGGTTTGTTGGGGGGGGGGAGGGTGTGGGAGGGTTTGTTGAGGGGGGGGAGGGTGTGGGGGGTTTGTGTACCTTCCTTGCCTTGCTGACACGTTGAGCCTGCATTATTCAGGCAGTTCAAGTCCATCAACTTGTAGATAATGAACTCGGCAGCTGGATTATCGAAGTGGGCACCAGGCCTTGACATGACTTGCATAATCGGAAA